>NC_136522.1:37240101-37242601 GCF_053919585.1 Euprymna scolopes
GTATTAATTGGTTAATTTTGGTTAGTAAGGTAGAAATGGTCGCAGTTTAACGTGCCCGGGACAATTTACAATTTTTTTTTTTTTTTTTTTTTTGGTGTGATTTTAACTGTTCATGCTTCTCCTTTTGGGTTTCTGAAATTCCAAAAAGTTTGGTTATAAAATGTCTTAATTTTATTCTTTTTATAGGTTTAGTGAAAATGTCGGCTATATTATTCTCAGACGTCACATAAGTAAGAGTAATAGAGTTTTTTCTTATTTCATCCCTTATAAAATGATATCTGATATCAATATGCTTCGACCTTTGATGAATAGAATTATTTGCTAATAAGATACTGCTCTGATTATCACAATGAATTACTATAGGTTTTTTACTTAGATCTGGTTTTAAAATAGATTTTAGAAGGGTGTTCAGAAAAATTGCCTCCTGCGCGGAATGAGTAAGAGCCACATATTTTGCTTCACAAGTAGAAAGTGCAACAATTTGTTGCTTTTTAGTTTTCCAAGAGATTATAGGTCTAGTCTTTGACAGTCTAAAACAATACCCCGCTATACTCTTTTTATCCTCAGAGTTAGCCCAATCTGAATCCGAAAAGCCTTCTAAATTTAGAGGATATGTGGATTTTTTAAATCTTAAAGATTGTTCCTTGGTTCCTTTTAGGTAACGAAGGATTTGTTTTGCACGATTAAGGTCTTTAATTGTCGGTTTCGATAGGTTTTGAGATAGCTTTGTTACAGTGTAACATATGTCAGGCCTTGTGTGGTCATCAAGTAGATTAGGTTTCCTACCATTTCCCTGTATATTCGGTTATCTGTGAATTTTGTTTCGGTCCCTATATTTTTATTTATGTCCATTTCGACGGGAGTTGAACGCGGCTTACAATCTTGCATTCCGAACTTGAGCAGAATTTTTTCAATGTATCGTGATTGGTTCATAGTTATAGTTTCTTTTTCACAGGTAAATTTTATACTGAGGAACCATGACACTCGTCCAAGATCGGCCATTTTAAATTTTTTATTTAATTCATTTTTAACATCTTTTAAAGTGTTGTCACAGTTTGAGGCGAGTAATATATCATGAACCCAAAAACCAAAATCAACAATTTATTACATTTTTGGTATACATGCACGCGTCTACGGGACATTGTTTGAATTCCTATTCTATTAAATAATTGAGTGTTAAATTCCAATTGTGTGCACTTTGCTTTAGTCCATATAACGATTTATTTAATTTCCACACCCAATTTTTATTTTTCATTTTAAATCCCTCTGGAGGGTAAATGTAGATTTCACTGTCAATCAGAGAATTTAAATAAGCATTTTTTACATCCATTTGATGTATTTTTAAATTGTATTGAGTGGCAAGTTGTAATAAAATTCTAATTGTCGTTGGTGAAACTGTTGTTGGTGAAACTGTTGCATAATATTCCACTCCAGGAATTTGTGAGAAACCTTTCACCACAAATCTTGCTTTAAAAGTTTCACTGCCAGAAGCTGTGATTTTTTTTTTGAAAAAACCCAGCATGAAGAAATTATATTTTTATCTGTTGGTTTTGCCACTATTTCGTATGTGTTATTTTCAGATAAAGCTTTCAATTCGGATACCATAGCTTGTTCCCATTCTTGGTGATTTTGTGAATTAATCGCCTCATTATAACTTTCTGGTGTGCTGTTCAACGAATAACAGTAATCCACGGCGTAATCTTGTATCTTTTCAATTTGAAAGAAGTCTGGCCTTTTTCGCTCCCTTATTGGGTATCGACGTGTCTGGTTACTGTTTTCGTTAGAAGTACTGTAATTGTTGTCGTTATTAATATTTTCATTGTGATCGATTAAGATGCCAGGCAATATTTCACGTTTTTCATTCACTGGATCGCCATTTTTTAAATTTAATGTATCATTGAATTTTATGGCATTTTGAGCTGCAAAGTAGATTAAGTATGCCGGACTATTTTTATCGTAACCTACGAAAGTACCTTTTTCGCTTTTAGTATTTAGTTTACTGGTGTTTTCTATAAATGCAAAACAATCAGAATCAAATAGATGCATTCTATTCATTTACACCGCAAAACGCTTCATACGGCGTTTTTCCTAACCTCTTATTGAATGATCTATTTCTGATATATGCTGCTGCCATTAAAGCATATGTCCATAAACTATGTGCTAATTTTGATTCGATAAGTAGGCATCTTGTCATCTCAAAAAGGGTTCGCCATGCCCTTTCAGCTGTGCCATTTTGGAAGGGGGAGTACGGCGCAGATTTCTCGTGTTTAATACGGTGGTTAATTAATAGAAGTCCAAAGTCTTTACTAGTAAATTCAGTCCCATTGTCTGAGCAAATACATTTTACTGAACCGTACGGGGCAACATTAGCTAAATGTTTCTTAGTGGTGAGGATAGTGTCGGATTTGTTTTTTAGAAAATAAACCATAATTAAACCAGAAAAATCATCAATAAAGTTCAAAACGTACCTTAGATTGTTTCTTCTCATCGGGCTGATTGG
>NC_136522.1:37252601-37255101 GCF_053919585.1 Euprymna scolopes
ATTCTGATTCCTAGGGAATTTATTGTTTTGAAATATACCAGGTAGTTTTCTACTTATGGTCGGTAGTTCCCAAATATGTTCCCTAACTTTGGAAGAGATATTTTATGTCTACACCGTCGTGTTTTGGTTTAAATAAAATTATTATATAGTAAACTAAACGGAAAAATTAGCAAAATTTATTTTAGAGAAAATTTATTTTACTTAATTGGAATACAGAAAAAAAAAAAAACCCAAAGAAAATAGAATTCATCCTTCAGAGCAAAAACAAATAAAATAGAATTTATATAACAGAACAAAAACAAGAAAATTAGAGAATAAATTAACACGATTCATTATTTTGGTCCTCATAATTAACAGATTTAATGAATTAAATAAAAAAAAATATAGCGGAAGAGAAAGAAAATATATACTAATTAAATATAAAAAAAGATAAATATTTGATTTAATAATTTATAAATGAACGTGCGTAATGAAAAAAAAACAATATACCACGTGACATGGCGCCGTAGATACAAAATAACCTTTCTAAAGTTAACGACCATATATGAGAAATACCATTAATCGAAAGTTTTTGTGTTTTATACCAAAAGGTAGGTATAGCGAAAAGTTACAATTAAAGGAATTTCAAAAACGATTTTTTGTTTAGCTATTGATAGTTGTACTTGTGACGGCAGTTCTTCAGACCTCCATAATTCACAAGGAGTAGTTAACACCTATTATTTTTTCTTACTTTTTCATTGCTTTTACACGTTGTTTCTAACGTGAAGAATAAGTTTAGCCAAACTAATTTTGCAATAGGGTATATCAAAGGAACACATATAAAAATAATACCACTATAAAAAACAAATGAAATACTAGATAAAATTGAGCAAAAATAGTTACCAAAATTACAGAAAAAGATAAAAAAAAAAAAAAAAAAAAAAAAATGGTAAAGTTTGTTGAGTGAAAGTTTGTTGAGTGAAAGTTTGTTGAGTGAAAGTTTGTTGAGTGAAAGAAAATTAATTGAACTAATAGAAATGTTAAATAAAAAAATGTCACATTTCAATATTTTTTTAATAATTAAATTCTCAGGGTTGTCGAAATTAAAAATTAAGTGATTTTTTTTTTTTATTAGACTTCTTTCGAAGCTTGTTACCTTGAAAAATACATTTAAAACCCTGTTTTTTTAAAATAAATTGAAAAATAAATGCAATTAAAAAAATTTAATTGATAATTAAAACTTTAAAAACATATTAAACATTGAAAAATTACTTATCTCACAAATTAACGTCCAATGAAGTAGATCCAGTCTTCATACAGGAATTTGGTTATAATAAATATATCTTTCCCAAACTTAAAAATTAAATCTTTTTTTTTTTTTTTTTTTTTTTTTTAGAGAGAGAGTGCTTTAAAATCGCCGGGGAGTGCCGCCTAAAATTTTAAAGAAGTAAATTTTAGGAGTTTAGTGCCTTTCAAAGACGGTTATCATAATTTATTATCATCATTTAATTTCCTTCCCCCCCCCACACCTTTCCACGTGGTTCAGTAGTTAACCAGTGCTCCTGTTGCTGTCAGTCAGCTATCTTTACCTAAGTTTTAATTTCTAGTTAAAAGAATTTTTCATGAATGGAATCAGCATTTTTAAAAATTATTTTTTTAGTTGTATATATTGTATTTACTCTTTGAAGTTAAGGAGGGTTAAAAAAACATGGTGACACCTAGATGGTGACGTAGGCAAAAAAAAAAAAAAAAAAAAAGACACTGCGATTTCGACCCTCACTAATAAAACTGCTCTGAGTGACTAGTTGGTAATTTTTTGTTCCTTTTCTTTTTTATTTTTCTCCTCCAATTTATTTGGATGCTTCATAGTTAAATGTTTTAACATGTTGGTTGTGGTCATGTTAGATGGTTTTATTCCTCGCGATATTTTAATTTGACAGACTTTGCAAATGGCTTTTAACTCATCATCTTCAAAAAGACTTTTTTTTGGACTTTGGGCCATATTAGAAAATTCAGTTTATCTGTAAACAAATAATTTACTATTAAATTTTGTTTTAAAGCTAGTCACTTATTTGGATAATTAATTGAAAATAATCCGCTAAAAAAGACAAAAAGAAAAAAATATAAAGGGATGGGGCGGTAAATTGTACCAACCGGTAGTTAACAAAAAAAAACTTATAGAATTTAATTTTTGAAACCAATGTATAAAAGTTTACATAATGAAATGCAAATATGCATTTTCGGGTTTGTATTACTGTACACATAGATTCGAAAAAGTTGTCAAAAAACAAATATATAACAAACAAATATTATCAAAGGCAAGATAAGTTACTTTTCTACCAAACTGGGTAATTTATTTTGTTTTTATTCAATGTAACATGTTTATTCAGCTCGAAAAACATGCAGTGTTTACCGATGTATTGGAAAATTCAAAATGGCGCCCGACACTCTCTTTAACATGGTAAGTTCGGGGAAAAGGTGTTATAAATAATAAACTAGACAAAATACTATTAAAAAAACA
>NC_136522.1:37300598-37303098 GCF_053919585.1 Euprymna scolopes
GTGCTGTCACAAATCTCTTAATGTCTTCGGACTCCATATTGTTTCTTTTTGTGATTCGAACTATTCTTCCTTTATTTTGTAAACTTGAAACTGTTTTTACTTCCACTTCTCTTTGAGAGACAGGAATGAAAGTATGTAATTTTCGTGTTCCTATAATCGAAGAGGAATTGTTAAATCTATCTTCTAAGATGTTTGCTTCCTCTCTCCATTCTGCAGTTGAGGAATATAAGAAATGTATTCCAGATATATTTTTTCTTGCATAAAAATACAGTTGTCTTGGCGTCATTATTTGTTCATTATAGGGTTGCTGCAGGCTAGCTTTTGCTGCTAACCTTTTAACAGTGCCACCTAACCCATCACATGGTCCTTTCCCATGAGAAGTAGCAAAAAAGTGCCACTCTGCATCAATACCAAAATCAGATTTATGATGACACAGATCTATAAAGTTTTGAAAATTTTTGTAGTGTGTAACAGCCCCATCAGAGAAATATATCATTTTTTGGAGATCAAAATCAAGAATTTCTTTTAATTGTTCTATACACTTTCTTTGAAACAAATGGACAGCTACTGTATCATGCTTGAGTCAATCAGATATTATTACATAATTAATATGCTCAAGGTCAATTCCATTTCGATAGTAGCAGATGAATGGATGCAATGTAGCTTGATCATTATTCCAATGGAATCCTTGAGCCGCATCTTGCAAAACAAATGAATAATTCTCTGAAAAATCTGCTATTGCTAAGACTTTACTAACCCTCAAAGAACCTTTACTATCAGAAAAAAAATTTGATTGCGCTTTGGCAATGAAATTATGCTTCTTTAATGTTTGAAGGCCCGCATGGAAAGTTTCAATGAATTCGTCTGTTGATTGTGATAGAGTTTGTAGAATGGTTCTATCAGTTGATAACCACTGTTTATATACAAAATCATCAACTGAATTTTTGTGAAAAATTTCTTCAATATATAAAACAAAATCATCCATCAGTTTGTTGCAAGTTGAGCAGTCACCCAAGTAACAATTTGTCGATACTTCATTGCATGTAACAGCAAGTATGCATTGGTGGTAATCTGTCAAATGATAACTTTCTCCTTCAGTCAGTTTAGCAAGATGAGATCCTGCAATCATCAAGTTCATATTCTGATGAACTGTGCAAATGGAGACAGTATGGGTCCCAGCACCACCTGCAAGCACACATTCTTTCGGTCTAAGCTCAGCGAATTTAGAGAAGCTTATTTTCTCTTGGTTCTTTAATTTGAATAATTCAAATGCCTCTTTCAAATTACAGAGAACGAGATATTTTTGTTCCTGAACCCGTTTTCCATCCTTTAAAACAGTCTTGTAATCATTTTTCCCAGGCATTACTCTACTGATCTCTTCACTTTTATAAAACTGCTTTACCTTATTACTTATCTCTTGTGGGAATCTAGTTTTTCGTGTATTGTGCAACGCTAAAATTCCTTCCTCATTCACAAGTTTTTTTGCTTGTCTCGCCATGTACATTGTAGTGCCAAATTCTGTTTGTATTTTGCGTAGATTCCAACTCTTTGGAAGTACAGTAAGAATTTGAATTTTTTGTGATCTCTTTTTACATTTAGCAAACTTCTCTTTCAACTGAGTAATAATTTCTCGTTCAAAGTTTTGTTGTTCTGCACTAGTTGATTCCTCATGAGAAATGTTTGATGAAATTATACCAATTCTGTCAGATATTGCTCGTGTAATTCTTTCTATTTTTTTCTTCTCATAAATGGAATGTTTTTCACATTTTCGTCGCTTTACTGGCGATTCACCAATAATTGAAAGTGACTCATTCAATAGCTGTAACTCAGTTTTAGCATCCACAAATATGTCTGAAGATTCGGTTTCAGGTGGTTGTGGCTGATCTTGATCTGTTGTTGAAGCAGCGTCAAAAGCCTCAGCTGATGTAGTTTTTTTTTCGACATTGTATGCAAATCTTATTACCAGGGATTAATTTTAATTGTTTAATTTTGTCAGCATATTCTTGTGATATTTTCCTTAAGCATTTTCTGACTTTCTTCTTATAAATTTTATAGGGGTCGCAGCATGCATTTTCGAGCGCATTCCTACTGACTGAATCCATTTGGATGGAACGCTTGAAAAAGTATTATATCTAAGAAAGGATAATTATAAATTCTTAGTCCAAGGAAAAAATATAAAAATAAAATCTGATGAAAATGAAAGAGAAGTTTGCTGCAAGTGAAAAGAGATCAGAAAAAATTCAAATTTTAATCATAAAAAACCTAGACACCGATCTCATTACATTAGGTTCACTTGCACAATTTTCTTTAAAATGATGACTTTTCTAGGTTTTCGACTATGCTGAAAACGAATATCACAGTTAACTTTATAGTAAATATTTATATTAGGTCCACCTCCACATTTTTCTTTAAAATGACCACTTATTCGATGAAAATCTAAGTGCGATAAACAAATCTACTTTTCTGCGACTGACACTGCTCCCCCCAATAGTATTATCTA